>NW_028091848.1:0-552 GCF_014824575.4 Sturnira hondurensis
AATCATTCTTAATATTCAAATCTTAGACACTTGTATTGGATGATTCATGACTGAATTCTTGTTTGGCTAAAATTTTTATATCTGAGAATTTTTACATCGTGATGTTTTTTATTTGTTTGTTTTTACCTCTGTGACTAAAGGAACAAATCTTAGCTGTTGATTAATGCACAATAAACCCTGTAAAATGTTACACTTGTTTTTTAAGACACTGTATAAAATTGAAAACTATATCTGAATAAACATAAATAAATGTACTGGGTTCCTATTTCAAGGAAATATAAAACATATGTAATTTGATGGGCTATTTCTCCTTCCTTACAAAGATATAAACTATAAGAAAATTAACAAATTTGTTTGAAATGTTGCTCTTTTTTCCCCACAGCTCTTGTAGTGAGATTTCTGACCAAACGGTTCATCTGGGAATATGATCCCACCCTCGGTAGGTCAAATTTTCTTTCCTCCTAGTATCCGATCAAAGTTTATGGCTCAAAAGAGAGAACGACATTTTCTGTTGCAACATTTTAAGCACCTTTCAAATGTCTTGGAAGTGCT
>NW_028091849.1:0-576 GCF_014824575.4 Sturnira hondurensis
ATAAATGAAATTTTTAACAAGTTCCTTTGTAGAGGTGGTCTCATTGGATTTACGTGTTGTGACACCTCTGGGCCTTGGTCTACCATCATTCTGGCTGTAGCTGTTAGTCACTGTTCATGTATCTGACATTGTTGGGAACCACTCTGCCTGGTTTCAGGACTTGTAACTATCTCCCATGGCCAAGGAGGAGTGAGTGACCTCCGAAATTCGAGCCACTAAAGAGACAAAGCTTGTCTCTGGTAGCAAATGCTGCCTCTGCTTCCTCCCCAGCCCCCAAAGTATGGTGGGTTAGTCCATGACAGGTCAGACCCCTCACAGAGAGGGACAACCTAAGCCAGACATGATCACTTGGGAGGCCATCATGGCAGGGCTTGGGGGGCTGCAACAAAGAGGGAGCGATGGACCCTTGCCCCCTGGCTATGTGACATAGCCCAAGTCCCCATGTCCTCTGGGAGAAATGCTTCCTGGCTCTAATCCACTTAAGCCTGAAAACCTGTGATGGGGAGGCGGTGCAGCTCCTTGCCTTGCTAAAGTGGTATCCAGGGTAAATCAGGCAAAAGAAAGAATTCCTAGAAG
>NW_028091850.1:0-3474 GCF_014824575.4 Sturnira hondurensis
AAATTCCAGGGATGAGTCATACAAACACAAACTGTGGAGGATATTAGACTTAGGCCTAATGCATATCATAGATGTTCCACTGGAAAAAATGATACACTTAGTAATGTACATTTGGTAATGTCTGGATTTTAGATCAAATTCATCAAGTTGGCATCCTCATTTTTCTCTACCAGGCCAAATCATAAAGGTTAGTACATACATTATCAGGAACAACCGCAAAAAATTCAAATTTAAGGATATATGGCAGAAAACAAAATAAAACCATTCTGTTTGTAGATGTTCTTCTCCAGATCTTCAGGACCAAATTTGCATTTCTGTGTGAGTCTTCCAGACTTAATACTGGAAAGCCTTCTTGAAGCCGATCAGTGACTTTTTCCTGATCCTCCCATCCTCCTCTCTGGACTTACTTCTTCAATCATTGTGTAAGATTTAACCCTTGTAGCCCATCCCTTAACCAATATGTTCTCAGTGCTGCTGCCACTGCATGAGCCCGGAGGAAATCTCTGTACTGTTTTGTTATCACAGCTCATTGAACCGAGAGAGTTTCGCTAACAAAACTAATTGAACTAGGAGAGGAAATATGATAAAAGAATATCATTCACTCGCAGACAGGCTAGTTGAGTAAAAGATTATGTGTGCCAAGTAGATAACTCCTCTGCCTTTTAGTATCGGGACATAGAGATTGTGTCAGTTACCTGGTAGATTTAAAACACATGCTTTCACACAGAAAGGCAAGTCATTGTTAACACTTTCAAGTTGAACAATAAGATGAGGGTTCTGTAGAGAAAGAGGAAAATAATAAGAGGGGTGGGAAGTACTCTCAGACAAGAGATGAACTAGTCTGTGTTTCTGATGGTGTTTCACTTTTCCAGAAGTCAACCCTTATGTTACTTTCTGTATTTTTGGTTCTTGAAAACTTCTCCAGGTTTCTTTATTACATAAAAAAAACTTTCCTCTCTTAAGTGTATATGAAAAATTTCCCTTGAAACAAAAACAAAGTGCAGTTAAATAGAACCAAACATTTAAATTACATAGACAGAGATTAAAGCAGAAGTGTCAGAACTGAGAGTTTTTGAGACTCTGTTTTTCAGTTTTTACTTAATTCTATGTAAGTTAGAGACAGGAAGTCAGAAAGTGATTATATTTATGCCAATGACGATTAAGATACAATGACCATTATTTTTAAAGATTTTGTTAATTTTATTTTTAGACAGAAGGAAAGGGAAGGAGAAAGAGTGAGAGAAAAACATCAATGTGTGGCTGCCTCTCACGTGCCTCCTAATGGGGGTTGGACCTGGCCCTCAACCCAGGCATGTGCCCTGACTGGGAATCGAACCAGCGACCCTTTGGTTTGCAGGCCAGTGCTCAATCCACCGAGCCACACCAGCCAGGGCCAATGACCATTTTAAACTTCACAGTGATAATATTCTATTATGCCACAAGATGGTGATTTTGTTCAAAAAAATAAACTGATTTTCCTTAAGACTGTTAGGTTACTGTATATCAGACTTTCTGCTAGAAACTTAAAAGAAATAAGAGAGACTCTCCCCCTTTAGAACCTTTCAGCATGGTCTGGAAGACAGACCACAAATGATGATGACGGAATGAGTAATGTTGGGACACAGTAGAGACATACACAGAGCATAGCGAGGCGCATAGGGTATTATGAGAATCCAACTTTCACACAACAAGAGGAAGGACATGCTTTCCTCTAATTTTAAAGAATGGAAAGATGTGCAGAACACCTGCTTTAGTAAGGCTGCGTCAGGAAAAGAGCACTGCCTTCTTCTAGAAGTGCATTATGTTTTTAACCTACAGCAGTGGATACTCCATTATTATAACCGATTTATCTTAACCAGATTTGTGGTTGTAGCTTTTGTCTGATCTGGCATACCCCAAATTAGATTCATGGAAATCTTATAAAATTTTGAGAGTCATTAGGTGCTGGTACAAGTACCACGAGCTTACACTAGAAGAACAGAGGCGATAAGAAATGAAAGGGGCCTTTGTGTCCTTGACATAATGCAGTTAGAAAGCTGGGTGAGGAAATGACCTAGCAGTAAACACTGGTAATTTCTAATGAAAAAGAAAGGGTGAACCGGAGAACAGAACCGATAGCCAAGAGGGCAGAGCCCAAAAGCCATGGAGAATCATTCTCAGGTGTAGGGCTGGGCCCTCAGGAAAGGATGGGCAACCTCTGCTCAGATATATTTTACAATATCTGTGGACCAGTGACTCCTGTGGGAATCCTAATTTCTGCTTTCAGTGATGAAAGATATATTATACCATTTCCGATAGTGTATAGTGATTGTAGGGAAACAAATGTTATCTCTTTAATTGAGAGTCTTTTATATTAAGAAAAATTATACTCACAAATGTCTCTTTTAGGAACCACATGAAAAAGTTCATCTAGATCTGGGACTGATATAAATAACAATATTCAGGACTCAAGCTTGGGGCTGATTTTATAAAGAGATACTATTTTGGGAGAAGGGGTGTTAGAAGTGAGAAGTTTTCTTTTCATGTGGTTGGTAGATAAATAATTTATGCCAGAAGACCAACTCTGCTATTTTCAAAGTATGCTTATCAAATTCAGTGACATTTATTTCATTGTGAGGTAGATTCTATGTCTCCTCCTTTTAAAAATATTTTATTTACTTATTTTTAAGAGAGGGGAAGAGAAGGAGAGAGGGAGAGAAACATTAATGTGTGGCTGCCTCTCACGTGCCTCTTAATGGGGGCCTGGACCTGGCCCTCAAACCGAGGCTTGTGCCCTGACTGGGAACTGAACCAGCGACCCTTTGGTTTGCAGGCTGGCACTCAATCCACTGAGCCACACCAGTCAGGACTATGTCTCCTCCATTTGAACTTAGGCTCTCATTACTTGGACAATAGAATATGGTAGAACTGACATGAGACACCAGGGCAATTTCTAGGCTAAGGGCATAGGATGGTGGCAATTTATATCCTCTCACTTAGACTGTAGCCTCTCTGAACCCAGTCATCATAATTGAGCTGTTAACACTCTGGAGCTGTTCCACAGTCGTGCTGTTTCACAGCTGAGCTGTTCATACTGAACAAAGTTTCCTTCCCCTCACCCCTGGTCGGGGGTTCCTGTTGGTGTTGAAATGACACCAGCAACGATTGGTTGATAAGACATAGGATTGGAGTCATTTATTTATAGTCTTCTAGTAAATCATTTAAAAATGCTTTGTATGTTACTTTTTGGAGTGGACACATAATTCTCTGTTCTTTATAGAAACTCAAGGTTTTTTTTAAAAGTTTATGTTTGTATGTATTTGAAAGAGTCATAGTGGACCAAAATAATTTGCTGCAAGGAAGAAAGAACCTGGAGCGTATAACAGGAATCTGCTTTTTTTGGTCTTGAATCCATGTGCAAGATTTCTCCAGTGAAAAAATGTAAAAAAAACAACTCAGTATCTTTTTTGCTTACTTCACAGGATTTGTAAAAGT
>NW_028091851.1:0-1823 GCF_014824575.4 Sturnira hondurensis
ACAGTGAGATCTGTCCTGTGTATTGTGGAAAAATATGCTTGTCCTTTTTTTTATCATCAGCCATTCTTAATCTTCAAGGACGTGTCAGTAGATTTTTCTCGAGAGGGGTGGGAGTGTCTAGACGCAGGTCAGCGGAAATTGTACTCGGATGTGATGTTGGAGAACTATAGCAATCTGGTCTCCCTGGGTGAGAATGATTTCCTTCAGAGTTTCTCCTCCACCCCAGGATTTCTTTTTATTTCAAATCTTTTGGGGACTCTACTTTGTATGGGAGACTTTCAGATTGATGCTCACCAGTCAGGATTTGGAGGTTATCTCATGGATAAAATAAAGGCTTTGAGAACTGTAGTCCTTTTCAGCTCATTATCTGAAATATTTGCATGTTGTTAGAATGATTAAGGCACTATGAGGAGACAGGATTTTGGAAAATGATCTAGAATATTTTAAATTTCCCACAGCCCTTTTTTCTCAGCTCAAAGTGAATTGGAAATGGAGACATTATTAAAATAATTATTATTATTTTGTTCATAGGTCTCGTTGTTTCTAAGTCAGTCCTGGTCACATTTTTGGAGCAAATGATGGACCTCTTGGATATTTGCAGAAAAAAGTCAATATCACCCCCCCTCCCCAGGTAGGTGGAAATGGAGATGAAGGCGTCACAGGTGAGGCACCCAGTGGTGACAGAGGAAGCCAGACTTTCAGGCATTGTATGAGAAGCTGTGCTTCAGGGGAAAGGATTGTGAAGAGGCAGATTTGTATGTATTGCTGTCAGAGAGGGCCAGCTTGTGTCCAACAGTGTGTCATGCTCCTTCATGTTTTCAGAATTCTTTTTACTCTGCAGTGACCTGTATTATTCTGTTATCACTTTCAACCAAAGCTCTCCCTCTCCTTTTATTTTACTCTTGTTGAAGTACATTTTCTGTCTTATATTCCCACCCCTGAACCCCCAGTGCTCCCATCCTCCCTCCCATTTCCACCCCCCAATTTAGTTATTTTCCATGTGTCCTATGTACTTGTTTATGTGAGTCATCCTTTTTCCCCCTATGATTCTCTCCCCTCTCCCCTCCACACCCTGTCAGCCTGTTCCGTATTTGAGTGTAATTGGTCATATTTTGCTTGCTTGTTTGTTTTTTTGTTTAGATACCTGTTAATGGTGATGTCATATGGTATTAAGACAATCTACTTTTCTGTTTCACTTCAAAATATACTTGTACTTCTGCAAATGTACTATGGTTTCCTGATTCACTCATTTCCTCATGGGCGCTTAGGTTGCTTCCAGCATTTGACTACTATAAATTGTGGTGATCTTAACATTGGGGATCACAGGTCCTTTTTAGTTGGTGTTTCAGGTTTCTTAGGGTAGAAGGAGCTCCAATCTTTTGGGACACCATGGATGGATCTGGAGAGCATTATGATAATGAAATAAGGCAAGTGGTGAAAGACAAACATCATATAATCTCACCTATAAGAGGAAATGAATTATCAAAACAAAAAAGCAAGCAAAATATAAACAGAACCATTGAAAGAAAGAACAAACTGACAGTAACCAGAANCATGTATAAAGGTCACATGGATAAAAACTATGGAGGAGTGGAAATGAGAGGGATTGGAGAGGGGTGGGGTGGGCTGTGATGGGACAAAAAACAAAACAGTGTACTCAAACAACAATTAAATAAAAAGAGGACACATGGAAAAAACGGAAGGTGGTTGGAACGATGGAGAGAATTTGGATAATTGTGTTGTGTCAGATACTTGGAGGGAAAATGGAGACAGCTGCATTTGAACACCAATAAAAATATAGAAGGAGCCCTGGCTGGTATAGC
>NW_028091852.1:0-1368 GCF_014824575.4 Sturnira hondurensis
GGAGAAAGATGATGAGGAAAGAAACCTCATTAATGCTCTAAACCCAAGGAGTGAGAGACCCCAGCGAGCACGAACTCCAGTGGCGACGCTGCCTTCTGGGGAGGTCAGGCCCACTACGGCTTCTCCTGCTCTGCAAGTGGGAGAAGTCTCCACCACGGATTCGCAGCCTCTGCAAGTGGGCTCTGCTAACCCGCTGCACCAGGGGTTACTAGGGTCCTCCTTGGCTCCCGGAAACGGAGCTGCAGGGCCGCCACCTTCACAGGTGGGCAGAGCCTGCACTCCTCCTGGGCCTAGGGCCTCAGTACCTCAACCCCAGTGGGTGGGAGGAACCTCCACCCCGCCTCCACCAGTGACTACAGCCTCAGTGAACCGGCCCCAGTGGGTGGAGGGCGGCTCTGCAGTGCCCCCACACCTGCAGGTAGGCGGAGCTTGTGGTCCTCCAGGGCTTCAGGCCTGGGAACCCCAGCCCCAGTGGGTTGGGGGAGTTCCGCCTCCGCCACCTTCACAGGTGGGCGGAGCCTGCACTCCTACTGGGCCTAGGGCCTCGGTACCCCAACCCCAGTGGGTTGGGGGAGTTCCGCCTCCCCCTCCTGCACAGGTGGGAGGGGCCTCTGCCCCGCCTCCACCGGTGACTGCAGCTTCAGCGCACCATCCCCAGTGGGTGGAGGGCCGCTCTGAGGTACCCCCACACCTGCAGGTAGGCGGAGCTTATGGTCCACCTGGGCCTGTGGCCTGGGAACCCAGACCCCAGTGGGTCAGGGGAGCCCCGCCTTCGCCGCCTTCACAGGTGGGCGGACCCTGTACTCCTCCTAGGCCCAGAGCCTGGGTACCCCAACCCCAGTGGGTTGGGGGAGTTCCCCCTCCCCCTCCTGCACAGGTGGGAGGGACCTCTGCCCCGCCTCCACTGGTGACTGCAGCTTCATCGTACCACCCACAATGGGTGGAGGGCGGCTCTGCAGCGCCCCCGGGCCCGCAGGTGGGAGGAGCCTTTGGAGCCTCAGGGGCTCCGGAAACTAGAGTCCCGAGGTCTTCACAGGTGGGCGGGTCCTGCGTTTTGCCTCTCCCCCACCCCCTGGGTGTGGGAGCCATCTCCACGGGCCCGCCCCCCTCACAGGTGGGAGGGGCCTGGCCCCCTCTGCAGAGTGAAGCCTCAGGACAGGTGGGAGGAAACTACATGGGGTTGCCACCTTCTCAGCGGGTGGAGGTTTCTGCATCTCCAACTGCAGGGGCGATGAAAACTGCCACTACCATGATGCCTTCCCCTCCCCAGGCAGTGGGAGCCAGCTCAGTACAGTCTCCTCCCAAAACTGCCCCTAAAGCTGAGACTGATAAGCCAAATGCTACACCCTCACCTGCTGAGGAATGTGC
>NW_028091853.1:0-719 GCF_014824575.4 Sturnira hondurensis
GTGCTTACGTTCATTCGAATTAGTGTTTTCAGTTTCTTTGGCTATATCCCCAGAAGTGAGGTCACCATGTCAAAAGACAGGTCAATTTTTAATTTTTTAAAGTATCTCCATACTGTTTTCCACAGTAGATGCACCTTTGTGCATTCCCACCAAAACTGCAAAAGGGTTCCCCTTTCTTCACATCCTCTCCAGCACTTGCTTGTTGACTTATGGACAGCAGCCTTCTGACAGGTGAGAGATGGTTATCTCACTGCAGTTTTCATTTAGCAGGCCTGACAAAGGGTTAGCTAAAGTCTCAGAGCTCCCTGAGATCCCTCTTTGCTGTTAGATTAAATCACTGAGATAGCCTTCAAGGGTACTCAGCCGACTGACTTAAATTCCACAGGGTGGGGCAAAAGGGATTACAGTGGGTGGAGTTATTGCTTTCCTTCTGGCTGATGCCACTGCTGGGAGCATTCTGAGAAAGATGGCTCCTGCAGTATGGGGAATGACTCAGCACAGGGATCCTGGGGGCTGTTCCTTCAGTTCCCTCCCCAGTGCCACTGACCCCAAGCTCTCCTAACACATTTCAAGTCCACTGTGCCCTCCCTTTGCCAGAGGCCAGGGTAAGTGGCTGCCAAGAAAATTTTGTACATTGGACTTTTAGGAGGCTCTCTGCATCTCATGCCATCTCTCTCTGGCTGGCAGAAACCCTGCTGGTTCCCATAGCTGGATGTTGT
>NW_028091854.1:0-2071 GCF_014824575.4 Sturnira hondurensis
GGGCAGAGCTACAACTTGCTGTTTCTCTCTCTCTTCCTCTCTCTCTCTCTCTCTCTTCCTCATTCTCTCTAAAATCAATCAATTAATACATTTTAAAAAGAAATGGAGTCTGTTTTTCCATCCCTGAATCTGAGCTGATCTTGTGATTTTCTTTGATTGGTTTAATGAGGTATACATGTCTGGTACTGGGCCAGTTCTGAACCTCACTTCTGCTCTCATGTTTCCAGCCACAGTGAAAACAAGCCTGACTTCATCTGACTTTTAATGAGAAACAAGTGGTTCCATCACTTTGTTGTCCCAGCTCACAGCCAGCCAGCAGCCACACATGTCACTAAAACCCTTCTAGCTAACCCAGTCTCCAACCACCCTACCCGCTAACCACAGATAGGAGTGAATCCGGTGTAGATCAACAGAACCGCCCGCTTGGCCCAAAGCCTCATGGGAAATGGTGAATGCATCTTCTAGGTCCCTGAGATGTTGGGTGGTTTGTGACACAGTGATATCTAGTATTATCGCTACATATTTCTAACAAAACCCAAAGTGACAGAGAAGATGGTAGATAAGAGATCACAGTTCTGGGGTCCTACTGGATCCTCTACAATTTAAATCTTTCTCTCAGTACCTTATTCTTTATCAGTCACTTGACCTTCTCACTATCAAAAGGAAAACGCCACAATTTGAGTTTAAGGAGATTTATACAAACAGCAAAGGGGACGGGAGAGAGTGTCTCATTCAAAATACTCAAAGATGGATAAAAACCAGAAATTGGATCCACCAAGGAAACAGGTCCTCAATTTGATAAGCCTGATTTCCATGCAGTGTCCTCCAGCTTCAGCAGCTGTATTTTAAGAAAACATCATCTGAAGTCATTTCAGGAAGCACATACAGTCATTGCAATTTGATTTTAAAATATTTAAAAACAAAGAGCAAATAGAAAGGACGTCCCATCGAACGCCCTTTCCAAATCAGAGAGCAGAGGTCTGCGGAGGGTTAAGTGTTCTGCCTCCGCAAGTATGTGCTCTCCCTGCCAAGGAAATGAGGGTCCTGAGATAGGGCCTTTCTCTGGAGCAAACATGTCCACAGCTCAGAACATCCCCTCGCAGCCATTGCCATGGTTAATTACAGGCCAGCACTCCCCGATGTCAGTCAGCCGGTGGCCCAGCTCAGCCTTCTGGCTCCCATCTTCACAAAGGCTGGGAGGTCTTTCTTTGAGAGAGTTAAGCAGGAAGAAGGAAAATGAGACTAATTTATGTAAATGTATGCAACGTAAATCGGATTGTGTCTGCCAGGTAGCACAAATCGCTGGGGTGATTTGCTACTTTCCTATGATGCACAGAGGGGGACCCAGACGCCAGCTCTTTAGTTCACCGGCAGTGTACCTGGGCCACCAAGCAGGATTCACACAGCCATTCGTTCCTCTACCTTTAAAAATAAACAGGCACAACTCAACCTAATGTTCAATTCGAACAACTAAACCCACGAAGGGAGCTTCAGTTTCTGGAATGAAACAGACCTGCAGAAAGTTAGAATCAGGAACATGTTAACATAAGATAAAGTAGAATAAAAATGAATTTCAAAGGGAAGAGTTTGAAAAAAGAAGAGTGAAATGTTGGTCAGCATGGATAAACATCACAGAGAGATGGGTGAACAGGAGACCTCGGAAGAAGCAATTCTTTTTTGGCGAACTGTATAAGCTCAGTGCAATACAATAATGGTGACTGAAGTCAAGAGGGTGGCTTTAGGAATGAGAGGGAATTGAATAAAAAAAGACAGTGTTTATAGAAAATTTACATGGGAGAGATAAGAAATGCAGATGGGGCTTAAGGGGCAAGAGAGGTCAAGGGAAGGATTTCTCTAGTGAGGACCGTAATAAATTGCAGAAGCATGACTAACCCAAAGCAGCCAGGAAACAGAGATTGGAGGTACCAGAGAGAAGGGGGACAAAATACGGTCCTCAAACAGGAAGGAAGACAGAGGATTCAGAATGTGTTTAACATACAGCAGGTTTAACATTGATAGCTCAGGTGTTTAACTGTGTAACTATCCGTAGTGGAACTGGATTTGACTCAAT
>NW_028091855.1:0-1974 GCF_014824575.4 Sturnira hondurensis
CCCAGAGGGTTAAAAATTATAGGTCAGAGAACATGACACCTGTCCCCAGGGTCCCTGGGATTTTGGCGACAAATTCCAGGATCTTGACCTCTTACTTCATGAACTTCATTCTTGGAATAAACACAGAACTTAAAAATAAGAAAAAGGCTTAAAGCACAATTTCTCAGCAACATGCAAAGATTTTCCGAGTCCCCAAAGCAATGCAAGAGGAGCAAGACAAGGTGGCCCTCACAGTCCAAATATAACTTAATTGCATATACTGTACACTTTTCTTAACGCTAGTATGTATATATTTTTAGAGAGCGAAGGCTAGAGCCAAAAATGTTAGTAGGATAACAGAGGTCACTGGAGTCAAAACAGAATTCTGAAAGCATGTAGGAGCATGAAATACTGTTGGAGATGACCTGTCCCTCTATGACAGCAACAGAAATAAGCCTGGGCTTTTCAACATCCTTTCCACTGAAGTACAGCTTCCCAAAACACACTTGAAGGCCTGGCTTTCTCTGAAACCTTTGTGTTACTCATTTGTGACATCTGCTTCTGCATTCTCACCTACCTAGGGGGGCTGAGGTTGATGTTTTCCTGGAAACATCCCAGCCCTCCTTCATTTGCTCCAAAAATGTGACCAGGCCTGGCTTAGAAACAACAAGACCTGTGTACAAAAGAGATATTATTATTATTTAAAGATTCCCTATTTCCAAACAACATT
This sequence comes from Sturnira hondurensis, assembly GCF_014824575.4. Classification (NCBI taxonomy): domain Eukaryota; kingdom Metazoa; phylum Chordata; class Mammalia; order Chiroptera; family Phyllostomidae; genus Sturnira; species Sturnira hondurensis. The sequence continues at coordinate 710 of NW_028091855.1, forward strand.
GTGCTCTGGTAAGACCAGAGCACTGCAAGAAAATTAAAATATTCTAGATCATCCTGTTTCGTGATAGCACCTTAATTCTTCTAACGATACGTACATTTTTCAATGAGTTTCTAAGGAATATAGTTCTGAAAACCTTTATTTTCTACAGGAGATGACCTCCAAGTTCCCCCTTGTGATCATGAATTTCAAGGTCTGCCATAGAGAGTCAAGTCTCCAAAGATACTATATACAGAAAATCCTGTGGGTGGAGCAGGAAATGTGAAGAAAGTCAGGCTCACCCAGGGAGACCAGGTTGCTGTAGTTCTCCAACATCACATCTGAGTACAATTTCTGCTGAGCTGGGTCCAGGCATTCCCATTCCTCCCGAGAGAAATCTATTGACACGTCCTTGAAGGTCAAAGACGGCTGGAAATAAAGGGGCAAATTTATCAAGGAGACAACAGCGCAGGTCTCAGTGTCATCTAACATGAAAAGTATTAGATGTGGTTTGGACCTAGGAGGTAACCAGAATCATTCATTAAGGCCACTTTGACCCTCTAATGCTCCCTAATGTATTTTGTAACACGGACAAGTGAGGATGATACATGTCTACAAATCCAATGCAAAGACATTACTTTTCAGGAAAATAAACTTGAAAATGAAGAAACAGACACAGGCATATAGATTGTTGAGGGTTGTATCTGTGTCATTCAGAATCAGCTATGTATATTTCTCAGCTACAAAAGGCATGGTGAGTTGAAAGTGTAAGTAAGTTGCGTACATTTAATTGAAGGCACAAAAATGCAGTTTAGTTAAAATGCAGATTTGGTTTAAGAGTTGTGGGTGACACCTGTGTTTCCACGTTTTTCAGAAGCTCACTAGTCTAAGTATGTTTTATTGAGTATGCTGTTACAACTGTCCCATTTTCTCTCCCCTTTCCCCCATCCACCCTGCAACCCTTCTGCTCTATAATTGCCTGATTACATTCATGTCCATGGGTCATACAAATAAGTTCCATGACTTCTCCACTTCTTATACTACTTTAAATTCCCTTTATTTTTGTACCCACCATTTATGCTTCTTCTTCCTTACACCTTCCTCCCCATTTCCCCTCGCCCCAGTCCCGCTCTTGACCCTCTATATGATTTCCTCTTCCGTCAATTTGTTCCTCTTCTAGTTGTTTGCCTATTTTGTGTTTCTTTTGGTTTTGCTTTATAGGTTCAGTTGTTAATACTGAGTTTCTTGTCATTTCATTATTTGTATTTTTTATTATCTTCTTTTTCTTA
>NW_028091856.1:0-567 GCF_014824575.4 Sturnira hondurensis
TACTGGGGACCTGGCCTGCAACCCAGGCATGTGCCCTGACTGGGAATCGAACTGGCAACCCTTTGGTTCACAGCCTGTGCTCAATCCACTGAGCTACACCAGCCAAGGCATGTTTAGAAAAATTTTTATCACCTTCTTTTGGGTTTCTATTTCTATGGGCCCAGCACGCTTCCACTGAGCTACTCTGCTGGTTGCTGGGTTTCTATTTCTAAATGGAATTCTTTTCTCTTTATCTGAAAAATGTTTTACTTTCTTTGAGTTAATAGGGTTTTTAGTTGTTCCATTCCTTTTTTTAATAAGGTTTTTAAAAAATTTTATTTATTTATCTTTAGAGGAGAAGGGAAGGAGAGAGGGAGAGAAATACAAATGTATGGTTGCCTCTTGTGAGTCCCCTGCTGGGAACTGGCCTGCAACCCAGGCATGTGCCCTGACTGGGAATTGAACCGTGATCCTCTACTTCGCAGGCCCGCGCTCAATCCAATGAGCTACACCAGTCAGACCCATTCTTAAAATACATAGAATTTATGCATGATCTATTTTTCTAGGATTATGCTTACTTTTTTCAGC
>NW_028091857.1:0-1051 GCF_014824575.4 Sturnira hondurensis
AGGTTCTGCTGGTGGCCCAGAGTCAGAGCAGCCACCTGCAGTGGTCCCCAGTGTTTTTCCGTCCCGAGGGGATCTCTGGGTGCAGAAAACAAGTTTTCCAGGTCACGTGCCATGACCCCTGGACAAAACCTTTGCCATTCATCACTCCCAACAATGTAGTCCACATTAAATCTTCATGTTTTACTTTTGTCTCTCAAGTCCACTGCACCCTTGAGGGTAGGGATGGGGTCTGGTCAGGTTTTGTGTGTTTTCACTTCCTTTGGCCAAGTGCCTGCAATACACTGGACTGTGGCAGGCGCTTAGTAAATACGTGGTGAATGGATGCTTGAGTGAGACTGGAGTTCTCATCCCATTTGGATGTCAGCAAGAGGAAGACTCAGAAACATAGTCATTTGGGGTCCCTCAGACAAGCTGCAGGAACCACACACAGGTCCTCCCTCTGACCCCCAAGGCTCACTGCACTGTCCTCCCCAGGGCACTGCCTCACTGCAACCTCAGAGAGGGTTGTCTGGGGGAAGGGACACCAGTCTGGGTGCACGGGGATCCTGAGCATCATTCCTGGCTCCTCCAAAGACACTGGTGGGTTTGTTGGAGGCTGGATGTGGATTGAAAGCCCGTCCTGCCTGAACGAAAGTAGCAGAAGTCAATGACCCTTTTCCACCCCTCGTGCTCACAGCCAGTGTTTCCAGCTTCTCCTTTCTGTGAGACCCTCCATTCCCAAGCCTGCCTCTGACTCCTGAGCCAGTGGAGGTGGCAGAGCTCACTGAGGGCAGCACCACCTCAGAGAAGCCAGGCTCCTGGCCCGCGCCCGAGAGCCCGCATGTCCAGGGGCCTTCTTGAGAACCACCTTGTGGAAAAGGGCATGGTAGTAGAGAGGGGTGCCCAGGGGGGAACCTACAGGGGTTCCTAGAGGAGTTCCAGAGGGGTGCTGAGTGGAGGACCTGGAGGGGGACCTGGAGGGATGCTACTAGGCAGCACTGAGGGGGATGGGACATTGCTTAGACTGCCCTTTTCATGGAAGTCCCACTCTGGCTCCTCCGGTTTCTCACAG
>NW_028091858.1:0-2243 GCF_014824575.4 Sturnira hondurensis
AATTAAATAAATTTTTTAAAATGGTATTTATTAAAAAATAATAAGTGTTAGGATATAGCTGCAGCCATGCCCGTTGTTAACATTTGTGGAGCACTTACTATGATCAGGATTTTGCTGATCACATTAGATACTTTTGCTCATTTAATCTTCTTACGAATTGATTCATCTATTAATTCCTTTTCACCTCCAAGCTGTGAATGAGACTGGAGATATAGACTGGGAAGATATTTTTCAAACTGGAATTCATGTTCAGGTTGTTCCTCTTAACCCTAAGTCTGGAGATATCTAGTACGCAGTTGTGGGAGATACCAGGTCCTTCTCCTGTGGATAGGGGTATAAAGGAATAATAAAAAAAAAAAGCTCTGGGAACTTTAAAGAACCAGTAGAAAAAAATCTGCAATAATCTCACAGATGGAGGGGCCGCTTACCATGTGAGTTATGATTTCTGCGGGGATTATATAGGAGCATTATAAGACCATACTTTTATATTTAAAGCTGGTGAAAGGCCTTTTAAGGTTTACAAGGCGCTCAACAGAGTGTTGGTTGGAGTTCCTGACACCTAAGCCATGAACATGGCTTTTACTGCTTCATAGGGATCGACCGCTAAAAACCTATGACAACATCCATTTACGTTTCGACAGTTCCCCAAATACATCATGCCCATGTCCTAAACTGATTTACAGGAAAACTGGGCAATTGGCTGTTAAAAGCAAGCCATTTGAATGAAAACAGAATAAAAAAGCCAAGATTTACTTTAAAATTTTACTGATCCACATGGGGACAATGTGTTTCCTGTCTCCTCAACCATTCCAGTGAGCTAATGTCATCTCAAACAAGAAAGGTTCAAGTAGTTGCTACATAACAGTTTGCATATTTTCAGCACTTATCTTCCTAAAACTTTTACCAACAGAACAAACTTATTATATAATTAGATAAGAGCAATGTTTTTGAGTACTCTTATTATAAACTTCCCTTTTATCTACTTGATTATTTATTATTTGCCAAACACTGTTCTAGGTCCTAGGAGAAAAAAGCAGGGAGAATTGGTCATATTTCTGAACTTGAAGGAGCTTATATTCTAATTGCCAACATGTGTGGGTACAGAAAACAAATAAATGCAATGATTTTGGTACTGAGGAAAATAATGAGAAGTGAAAATGAGGTTGTGAAGTAGAGAGAAGTTTGTGTGTGTTTGGGTCAAGTGGGTGAGTGTTTTAACTAAGAAAATTAGGGAGGACTTCTCAGTAACTGAGATCCTAATAAAGAGAAGGGTACCACTTTACAGAGATCTGGGGCAGAGTCGTCCAAGTAGAAAACAGAACAATTGCAAAGATTCTAAGACAAGAAGCGAGAAAGCATTGTTTGCCTTGTAGTGTTTATGGTATTGGATCCTTTTTCAATAATACATATTTTGAAGACCTGACTATTAGTTTTGATATAATTGTGATATTCAGAAAGAACTCACATACAAACAGAAAGAAAACAAGAGTCACTGAGATGTGGTCATGGGAGGTGAGGGAGAGGGGAACTGAGTGGAACAAGAAGGGCAGCCAAAAGCTCCATCATGGAGGGTCTGACTGAGGACTGTCTGAGGAATTTAGATTTCACTCTAATTTCACTGAGAAGTCATTAAAAAGCTTGAGCAAAGAAGACACAAGCTGAATTGTGTTGCAGATTTCACACCACTGTATGTGGATATGGTAGGATGGCGATGGTAGGTAGGGGAAGCCACTGAAAAGGCCGATGAACATCTTTAGGTAAGAGATAGTTGGACTCATTAACACTCTTCAAGGCCCAATTTAAAGGTTATTTCCTTTGTGAAACTTCTTCCTGACACTGTCTCTCCCTCCCACAAGCAGGTATAACATTCTTTTCTCAGTGCTCCCATGCCTCTGCACATGCCTCTCTTGGGAACTTAATAGTTGGGTCATGGTTAGTCATATGGTTGCTTTCATATCTCCATGTAAATTTACCAGTTATTAAAAAAACAGAAATTGTGTGTTATCCATCTGGTCTCCCAATTCTTAATAATGGGCCTGATTCATAATAAGCACTCTTGCTAGCAAATGCCTTAAAATAATAAATTTGTGAGTGAGTGAGTGAGTGAATGAATGAGTGCAGTGGTACTGTGCCCAGTATTCTACAGGCATAATCCTGTAGCTGATTATTATTATTTTTTTTTTAGATTTTTTTTATTTATTTATCTTTAGAGGGAAAGGAGAGAGGGAGAGAAACATCAATGT
>NW_028091859.1:0-577 GCF_014824575.4 Sturnira hondurensis
GCTGTGACATCCAAAACTGTCTCTGGATAGTGGCAAATGTCCCCTAGGGTGCAAATCTCCCACCAGTTGAGAGCTAGAGAGAGGGTGCAGGTGGTAACTGGGGTGAACTGCTCTGTGATTTTGAAGAAGAGTCGGGCATAGTGGGGTGTATACCACTTCCGGCGGGAGGAGAGTTGAAGACTCCTCTGTGAATCAAGAAAGCTAAGATGCAGGGGGTGGAAAACAGCCTTTGCTTCAACTGGCCACCCTCAAATCGCCGTGGCCTTGCCAGGTGTGATGGAGAAGCTGAAACGGGCACAAGCTGGGGCAGCCGAGCTGGGGCATCACCGGTGGCAGCTCTTCAGGCACAGCCAGGGCCTCAAGCCAGAAAATGGCTCCTTCCACGAAGGCTCTGAACTCTGTGCTTAGGTACCAATGGCCAGCCTCTCACCTGTACTGTGGCCCACGGCTCTGTCACACTGTAACAGGGAGCTGGGTCGGGAGCCAGAAAGAACACCAACGGGAGTTGGTCCAGCCAGAGGGTCTCTGAGCCCCTGCCTGATGGCTGCTGTGTCAGCTGGGGGTGCAGCGTCACTCT
>NW_028091860.1:0-902 GCF_014824575.4 Sturnira hondurensis
ACATGGGAGTTTTAACAGTTTTGAGGTTAGAAAGAGGTACCCTCAAACTTCATATGCAGTCTGCCTAGCTTTGGGGAATTCTCTCTTTCTTAGAGATACCAAAATACTTAGCATTTTAGAGGGTGAGGTTATTTCTAATATATGGCCATTGTTCTTAACTAGGACATTGGAGCCAAAGCCTTGGTTGTATTATAAAAGTTTACATTTGTATCCTGTTAAGAAAGAGGACAGAGTAATGAACTCATGCAAATAATTCTGCTGCTGAGTAATCAGAAATACTCTAATACACTAGAAAATTTGGAGGGGAAATCAAATATTGAAACCAAGGTCAGTTTCACTACCCACATGGGTGTCCTTTAGTCCATTTCCATTGTTCAAAACTGTGTCCAGGTGCCCTCCATACATCCACAATTAGGAGGGTCTGAACTCAGATTCCTGCGAGCTTATCATGTGCTCCTACCAGTCATCTTAATACCACTGCTTGTACTCAGAGGAAAAGAGTTTCACTTCCATGGTGAAGATTGTCTTAGAGGAACCAGAGGTGGAATGTGGTGTGGAATATGAATTTAGGTCATCAACCATGATAATGTCAGCTCACATTTTTTAGTGTTTATTGACTCAGTGAAAGTGTTCTAAGGACTTTCCACTTCAGCAAAATATCTATTAAAATTGCAAAAAACAAATTCTGAGTTTAATGACACAGAGGGGGGGTGTTTCATTCCTATATTGTATCTAATTTGAAGAAATTGGCATGTGGAAACTTCACACTGGTAATTCTCAGCATTATTCATTTGACAGGGTCTATGATGAAGATTCTGTTGTGCCAGTGTAACAAGGTAACTTGGCCAGTGTTGTAATAATATTAAAACTTTGCCTTGGCATAGCCAGAGAGATGGGCATGA
>NW_028091861.1:0-527 GCF_014824575.4 Sturnira hondurensis
TTCCTGTCTCAACTTTAAAGTGCATATAATATTTGAACCTAATGAAAAATTAATATTAATGTTGCCATAAGTAGTAATTTGTAATTATATTTCAAGCAGTGAATTTTAGATGCATTTATATGTACCTATATGTCATATCAGTCACATATGTGACATTTGCACATATATTTTTAGTAAATATAATTATTAAAAATCGAAGGAATAGATTAAAAACCACATTCAAACTACTCTCCTAGTTAGTATCCTTAAATCCAGTGTATGCTTTAGTTTAGCACTTAAGATTTATTCCCTATCTAGCTAATTGTGTTTCTTTTGGAGTATTTAAAAAAGGTTCCCTTCAGGTTTCAGAGCCCTTTCTCTCCTCTCCATAATCGTCTCCTGATGTCCCTAAATGTCTCAACTTGTACACCCTTACTGCTCCTGGAATTTGAAAAAAATAACCTTTCTCTATGTCCACCTATGTCCTTCCTGAGGAATGTCTGAACCTTCTGTTTTCTATTGCCCCAGCGATTTAGTTCATTTTAAGC
>NW_028091862.1:0-3397 GCF_014824575.4 Sturnira hondurensis
TCAGACTTGTTTTGGGGGGCGGACAGTTAAGTGCTTTTCTGTCAGACTTAAGCAGGACCTGCGTGCCCGAGACTAGGAACAACACTTTCCCTCATTGTCTGGTCCTCCACAGCTGGCAGACAAACTCTCCTTCATGTATGGTACAGAGTCCCCAGGGTCAGTGTGTTTCCTGCTCCTCCACTTATGCCATGCAAACTCTTCCTTGGGTTGGTAAGGAATCTTGGCTGTGAATGTATTTCCCGCCCTTACTTCCGGTAACAGTTTTTGATTTTGTATCCGTGTAGCTTCTAGGCCCAAGATTTCCTGTTTCTGTCTTAGTGGCAGATGGCTATGGTTTGTTAGAGTAGAGTAGAATTGGGAGAAGGTGGTGGGTTTTTTATGCCTTACTCAGTGGAACTTAATCTTGGCCTGGAACCCAGGAGTGGAAGGTATTCTGTTCCCATCCATCAACAGGGAGCTTTAGCTTCTACTTCTTCCACCAGTAGCAACTGATCTTTACTTTGGAGTTGGTGAAGACAGGATTTACTTTCTCATTTGCTATTGCAGTCAACTTTCTTTATATATCAAATCAGTTAGGTCATGGACAAGAGTGGGCTTTTTGCTTCTCCCACAGAAACAGTTTACTTTTGTTTTGTTTCAGAAGAACATCTAGCAGCACCCTGTCCCCCGGGGGCACCTGATCAGCATCTTGCATTCCTGCACAGCCCGAGTCATTGACGTGCTTCTCTAAATATGAACACTTCACTCTCAATCCTCCCTCCAGGCCTGTGCCACAAGAGCAGCTCATTCACTCCTCTTGCCCTGTGCCCACTGTTTCCCATGGTAAATGCCTGAAGAAAAGAGTTGCAGAATGGGGGCAAATACACCTTATACTATATGACGCCTCTATTATTCTACAGAGTCACTCTAGCTCATGAAAGAGTTGTTGCCCTCGACATTAAATTTACCTTATATCTGAGTAACATCAACTTCCTAGAGAGTTAAAAAATTTAGACTTTTCTCATCAGTTTTGGAGTGACATTCTTTTGTATACATCGTGTTAGAACTCTTTCTAATTATATCCTGAACTATTCTTCTGTCTCACATTTCTGGCACATTCCTCACAAACATTTATACTTTTTATATCAGACTTCCATTCTCTGTCTTTTCATATATCTTATATTTTCTTTGATAACATTTCCTCCTTGTCTATTTCCTCTGCATTATCTACTTTAGATCTTTGATGATGATTTCCTGCAAATGATTTACTTACTGACTTACTGGGTGTTTTTAGATTTAATTTTCATCTTTCCTCAAGACAAACAGCTAACTTTTTAGTCCAGAGAATCTCTGCTTGCTTCCCTTTGTGTTTCACTCCTCCTGCTTCTTGCTCTTGTTTCATAGCTGTCAGACCTCCTTACAACCCACTGAGGACAACAAAGAAGGTTTTCTAGCATTTTTAAGGTAACACTATAAAATCTTTTCCAGGTACAAACAGTTTTCATTTTAATTTCAAGATAATCTTTGTATTCTCTGTTGGAAAACTTGTTTTTCCAGTGTCACCAAATGTTATTTATTTTCACACTATTGTTTCAAACTGGCTTTTGCACTCAGGAAGCATGTGTGTGACTTACAGTCTCGCTAAGGGTTCTTTGCATCGGACAGATTTGTCACCTCATTGCTATGACGCGACCAGAAGGCAAATTGCATTGTACAAATTATGACAGAACTTCTAGCAGTGGCCTGCGTATAGTTAGGAAATGGGTGTGAAATACCTTGGCCTCCTCCAGAAAGCATCCACAGCGTTGAGCACAGGTCTGCTGCCTTCTGATTAAGAAATCAGCTGTGAATTAGAACCAATTTCTACCTACTTTCAAGAACAGAGCAATAAGTTTCCTTTGTTTCACAGGCTAGAGCAGAAAACACGGTTTAATTAATTAGGTTTACCAATGTAGCCCTATGGCTTTTGTCACTTACAGTTTCCCGTTGTTTTTGGCCATAAGTTTAGTGACTTGATTTTAACATTATTACATTTTTAAAAAAACCTGTTTTCTCCTTTCCTGTCTGGGCATCCATGGAGAAGTTGAAAAGTTTGGATCAGAGACTACTAGCCAGATGCCATTTTTAAACTGAAAACCTAACATGAAGTTTTCAGACAACGACTTGCTATTTCTGTGGTCATCGTATTAGTGTTGAAGTTGGTGTTTTTTGAAAAAGTAAGTAAACAGCTGTTTGTTACTGATACAGCATAAGAGGTGTGTGGAACTTAATCATTGAACTGCATCTGCTGTTTAGTCAATTGTTGTCAGATATTTATTGAGTGCCTAGTAGGGGTCTGAGCTCTCCAACCTCCACTGTGGCATCGCTGGATGAATTTCGGAGCTTCGAAATTTGACAGAGCATTCTTAAAGAAGCCTTACTTAAATTCAGCTATTCAGGCTGTTACCTAGTTAAATAAAATAGAACTGTCAATTTTAATCTGTGCTAGGAAAGAACATCTAAATTAAAATCAAACAAAAATGGTATTCTCATCTCCCATTGAATTTTTCTCCCAGTTTAACAGATGCTTTACCCTCTGGATGTCTGGAAAACACAAAGCAGAGCTCTGTGTTGTGATGCCCAGGTTTTCTGCTCTGCATTTTGGGGGATAGTCAAATTGGATCTGAGAGCTGTGATTACTGATTGGGGTTTGGTGGAGATCGCAATGGGATATTGAAATCCTGGTGAATGCAGTCATGGAAATGATAAACATTCTAAAATTATAATCACAAATTAAAACAATGTGGTAGGCCTGGGAACTCCCAGAATGGACCAGACCTATGAACACCTTCACATGTTTTAGAGTTTTATGTCAGTGAAGTAAGATTGATAGCTAAGAGCTTTTAAGCAAATACTTTGTTCCCAATTTATTAGGTGTTAGTACCCACCCACCCACGTCTCCCATTTTCTACCTTTTTAATGTGATTAATTAGGGTGTAGAGAGTTATATTAACTTGTACTACCATAACTGCCGATGGTAGAGTCATTTTTGGCAGTTGTATCTCTGTGGGTGTAATCCTGTTCTCTCCCTCTTCTAATATTTCACCTCCAATATGTATGGTACCATTCAGGTTTTGGGATTAAAAAGGACAGTTTGACATTTTAGGGCTTAATGTCTAACTAAGGGATTTCAATATGTCAACTCAAACAGCAAATTTATACAAAAGATAGCACATGAAAGGAGTCATTCTAATACAGGGAAAACATAGAGAATATTCATGACTGGAGTAGTTGGGTATCTATCTCTGTGATTTGGCAGAAAGCAGTTAAAGTGTGTAGTGGGTATCAGGCTAGCCTGAGAGTCTCAAGAGTGGGTTCAAACATTAAGAAATAACAACAAAAATATTTAGAATTATAGTTATAAGCCAAAACAGGAGCA
>NW_028091863.1:0-839 GCF_014824575.4 Sturnira hondurensis
ACTCTTGGATATTTATGAGCAGTTCATTACATAGTTACAGCTGATGGAATCATTGGCTTTGGGGGATTGGCTCAGCCTCTAGTCCCTCTCCTCTCCCAAAAAGTTAGGAGGGAGGTACCGAAAGACCCAACACTGTAATCACTAGTTGGCTTGCCTGGCAAGCAGCCCCCATCCTAAGGTTACGGTAAGGACTTCGCAAAAGTAGCTTTATTAACATAGCAAAAGACACCTTTATTGCACTTGTCACAAGAAGTACAAGGGTTTCTGGAGCTCTATGCTGGGAAAGGGGTTAAAGATCAGATATATATTTCTTATTATCAAATGATCATACAGAGTGAAAGGAACCAGATTTTTAAAAAGATATATGCTATATTATTTATATACATTCAATTCTAGGAAATCCAAAGTAATATAAAAAGACAAAAAGTAGATCCGTGGTTACTTAGAAAGAGGGGAGTGGAAGGAGCAAAGGGCATAAAATTTATAAGGGTGGTGATGGATTTGTTAATTTTTTTATTGTAGTGATGGTTTTGTGGGGGTCTACATGCCAAAATTCATCAAACTGTATACTGAAATGCATGCAGTACATTATGTCCATTATACCTCAATAAAGCTGTTGAAAATACAAGCTGTGATGATAAGCATCAGTACAATATATCCATAATATCTGCCATTTATAGGGCTTACCCTGGACAATTAGAAAAGCAGAGTTGTTCTTTTTGATTTCTCTCCAATGTATTGTCCAGTTTCTAAGTTTTTTTTCTTTTACACTTTTTTAAGTCTTACAGGACTCACGTCTTTATATTATACTACTCAAGTCAGAAAAGACAAAAGTAAGT
>NW_028091864.1:0-1269 GCF_014824575.4 Sturnira hondurensis
AATATGAAACATAATAATATCCAAATAATAGGAATACCAAAAGGAGAAGGAGGAGAAGAAGAAGAAGAAGGGATAGAAAACCTATTTGAAAGAGTAATGATGGAAAATTTCCCTAATTTGATGAGAGAAAAAGTCACATGATTCCAGGAATCACAGAGAGTCCCAATCAGGAGGAACCCAAAGAGGCCCACTTCAAGACACATCATCATTTAAATGGCAAAACTCCAAGACAAAGAGAGAATCTTAAAGGCAGCAAGGGAAAAAAAGAAAGTAACATACAAGGGAGCCCCAACAAGATTGGCTACAGGCTTCTCAATGGAAACACTCCAAGCAGAAGAGAATGGCAAGAAATAATCCAAGTAATGAGTACCAGAGGCCTACAACCAAGGCTACTTTACCCAGCAAGGCTCTCAATCAAGATAGAAGGCCAAATAAAGAACTTCCAAGACAAAAGAAGTCTAAAAGAACATGCTCCCACAAAACCAGCTCTACAAGAAATATGAAAAACACTGCTTTAAGGAAAGGAAGGAAAAGAGAGAGACAGAGAGGAACTCAGGTACAAAAATGGCAATGAATAAGTACCTTTCAACAATAACCTTAAACATAAATGAATTAAATGCTCCAATCAAAAGACATAGAATAGCTGAATGGATAAGAAAGCATGACCCACACATATGCTGCCTACAAGAGACCCACCTCAGGACAAAAGACCATCACAGACTAAAAGTGAAAGGATGGAAACAGTTCTGCCAAGATGGAGGCATAGGTGGAAACACTGTGCCTTCTCCCACAACCAAGTTTGAATAAAACAAAGGTTTGGAGAAACAAAGACACAACCAAAGGACAGAAAATTGAATTATACGGAAGTCCGACTATATCAAACCGTTCAACGGGGACGGTAAGAGGGGCAGAGCCAGCAGCAAGCAGGGTCGGGCAGGACAGGGCCCCCGACCCAGGCGCGCAGGCAGAGGAGAACCAGTTGGGGTGTGGGGCAGACCGCGGGCGCATATTCACGCACAGTGAGACAGACCATGCAGGCCCCAGGGGGCGAGGGCTGACGGCGGTGGCACACTCGCGTGCAGTAGGACAAAACGCGTGGGCGCGGTGACGGCAGCAGCTGCAGCACTGGTGAGGGCCATGGCGGCAGGCAGCAGACAGGACAACATAGTACCTCTTTGACCCCGCCCCCACATACAGCCTCACAACCCAGCGACTTAGTTGCCCTGCAATACCGGTGAGAGCCATCGTTGCTCTTTGACCCCGCCCCAC